>NC_091122.1:5500000-5510000 GCF_040183065.1 Periplaneta americana
ATACAGTCACGAAGCTTGAGTTTATGAGGGTACTAGAAACAATAGACTGTGCAGGTACTATTTCTGTAATGAGGCGATATTAGCGATCCTAGTCGTTAGCAACTGCCTATGGATGCATATTTACTACATATTGAGCTTCGTGACTGTATATACTAGACTGTGGTTACACTCTACGTTCATTCTACTTTTACTATTTTCACACTATACACAGTAAACCATAAGTAATGTCTTACGGAGGTTATTCTTTGAGATATTTTAAACATAAAGTGTAATAAAATTTTTCTCGTTATTTGTTCCTTTTCGAGATAAAAGTTGTTTTATATTAAACATTTCATACCGTGTTTTGGGACAGCCATTGTTTCAATTCTGAATATGTCCACAAGGAAGACTCACCAAGTGGTAATGGATTTTCAAAACGATTTTTCCCCCATCCCATACATCCTACTTAAAATAAGAAATCTCCCTATAAATTTGTACATCCGGAGATATGATTTTTTCAAATTCTTCAATCCAGAGGTATAACAGCTAATGCAAACAGCGCTATGTGCTAGACATATCAGGCAACAAATCTCATCTAGCTGCATACTGTACTGTCAAAACTCTTTAAATAATATGAGTTATGAAATTGACATATCAGATATATATTATTTTCCCTTAGTTCCCCTCTTATTCCCTTTATTTTCCCTTAGTTCCCCTCTTATTCCCTTTATTTTCCCTCAGTCCCCCTCTTATTCCCTTTATTTTCCCTTAGTTCTCCTCTTATTCCCTTTATTTTCCCTCAGTCCCCCTCTTATTCCCTTTATTTTCCCTCAGTCCCCCTCTTATTCCCTTTATTTTCCCTTAGTTCCCCTCTTATTCCCTTTATTTTCCCTTAGTTCCCCTCTTATTCCCTTTATTTTCCCTTAGTTCCCCTCTTATTCCCTTTATTTTCCCTCAGTCCCCCTCTTATTCCCTTTATTTTCCCTCAGTCCCCCTCTTATTCCCTTTATTTTCCCTTAGTTCTCCTCTTATTCCCTTTATTTTCCCTCAGTCCCCCTCTTATTCCCTTTATTTTCCCTCAGTCCCCCTCTTATTCCCTTTATTTTCCCTTAGTTCTCCTCTTATTCCCTTTATTTTCCCTTAGTTCTCCTCTTATTCTCCTTGTTTTCCTTTTATTCTCACTTTATTGTCCGTGTTCCCTCTTATTCCCATTGTTCTCTTTGTATTCTCCCTGTTTTCCCGTTATTTTCCCTTTGTTATCCTCTTATTCTCCTTGTTCTCCTTGCTGTTCCTATGTTCTTCCTGTATTCTGTTATCTTCAACTGTAAGGCAAATGTCAGGTATACGAAGTGCTCGCTTTCATCCCTCTGTCACCTATCGCAGTTGTGTATAGCAGCTTTAAATAACCAATAACAAAGCACAGAAATAAGTAACTCCGAAATAAGATTAGAACCCAGGATAAGAACGTCGAAACTGCTTCAGATTTTGTGATTGATTTGTGACACACAAAACGACCGACCTTATGAGAAATAATAACTCAATACCTAGTGGATTTTGTGAACAGCTAAAGACAATAAGAAGTTATCCACAACACAAGCCATTTCAAAGCAAACACACAGTCCTTGTATGAACCCATGGACGACAACCTTGAAGACCTCATTTCCTTCAAAAATAAACGTAAAAGAAGGCCTTCTGGTCAACGAATTCTGTAGAAAGCAGGATAAAAGCACGCTATTGTCTGCGAGGTACAAAGGAGTCTTTGCATCTTCGTTCGCATTTCTCCCCTGTCGCTAACATTTGTGAATTTCGTTTTCTGCCTTGAATCTCTTCTCCCACGCACTTTTCCAATTAGCTGAAATTCCCCTTTTACTACAGTTTTCAGTAGCTTGCGTTGCTGAACTAGAAAATCAATTGTCTGCCACTGTAAGCAATATGTTTAGCCTATATATTTTCTAATCTATTCAACTCTGCTAATAATTTTGACGAGTTTATAATTTCGGGATTAAAAGCATCGCCACAAAATTGAAGTAAAATCTCAGCACTAAATGAATGTGTGTCCTGAAGTTACCACTATTTAAAACTGCATGTTTTAGGGTTTTCATTAGAATTAATTTATTTCATGTTCTGAATTGTACAGGGTGATCCATTTTCGAAACCATAAAATAAAAACGGTGTTAACGGTTACTGTATATTTTTCACTAATTGTGTCCCAGAAGTCGCGGTGAGGTTTCAGAGGGTTATGTTTTTTGAATGAATAGAGGTACAAATGTAATATTGGTGCCAGATGAAAATAAAACTGTCAAAGTTTCTTGTAAGTTTGAGACACTGATGGAAATAAAAGACGGTAAAAATCGAACAAATGCAATGATTTTCATTGTTACTGCACATTCTCCTACGGTTTTTAATTCCTTTATGGACAGACAAGGAAATAAATAAGTAGATAGATAAATAAATAAATAAATAAATAAATAAATAAATAAATAAATAAATAAATAAACATATAAACAAATAAATAAAGTAAATAAACAAATAAATAATTAAAATGTAATAAATAAACACATAAACAAATAAATAAACAAATAAATAAATACATAAATAAATAAATAAATAAAATAAATAAATATATATACAAATAAATAAAATAAATATACAAATAAGTAAATGAAATGGATAAGTAAATAAAATAAATTAATTATTTAAATTAAATAAGTAAATAAAATAAATAAATAAAACTAATAAATAAAATAAATACATAAACAAATAAAATAAATAAATAAAAAATAAAATAAATAAACAAATAAAATAAATAAGCAAATTAATGGATAAAATAAAATAAATAAATAAAATAAATAAATAAAACAAATAAAGAAATAAAATAAATAAATACATAAGTAAAATAAATAGATAAAATAAATAAATATACAAATAAAGAAATAAATAAAATAAGTAAATAAACAAATAAATGAAATAAATAAATAACTAATAAATGAATAAAATATATAAACAAATAAATAAAATAAATAAACAAATAAATAAATAAATAAAATACATAAATAACCAAATAAATAAGCAAATAAATAAAATAAATAAATAAATAAAATAAATAAACAAATACATAAATAAATTAAATAAATAAACAAATAAAATAAATAAATAAAACAAATAAATGAATAAAAAATAAATAAACAAATAAATAAAATAAATACATAAATAAATGAAATAAATAAAACAAATAAATAAATAAAGTAAATAAAACAAATAGATAAACAAATAAATATATAAAATAAATTAATAAACAAATAAATATATATTAAATAAATAATAAATAAATAAATAAAATAAATAAATAATCGAAATTAATAAACAGACAAATAATTAAATAAATAAAATAAATAAATAAATAATTTAACATATTATTAAATAAATCCTGTCCTACACAAGTAGGCATATCACTTCGTTATTGCTTTTTATTTTAGTGGGTTATTTTACGACGCTTTATCAACAGCTTAGGCTAGTTAGCGTCTGAATAAGATGAAGGTGATAATGCAGCACCTATAGTTACTCAGCATTTGCTCATATTGGGTTGAGGGAAAACCCCGGAAAAACCTCAACTTACTTATTGCCGGGATTCGAACCTGCTCTCGCTGGAACATAATTCAGCGCCGTGGCATGAGATAGGTAGGAGCAATGCCACATCAGTTATTTCCTTTTCATGCTCTGTTTGCAACAGCGCCCCTATTTGCAGTGCTCCCCTGACCACATGTGGTCCTACTTTATCGACCCAATCACAGAGGTCCTAATGCAATAAATCGCCGGTGGGTATCGGTGGTCCCAGCTGGCACTGCCAACAAACAGCCGGCCGTTTAAGACAGAGTAGATTTGCGACCGCACACTGCGAGTAAATCCTGAACCCTGGACATAGCGAACAAAGCTAACATCTTATACATAGGGTAGCGCTCTGGGTGGCTTCAGCATAAATCGGGGTTTTCATTAAGAGGGAACGTTTCCGCCAAAGATTTCAAATAAATTTTAAACTTTCCGTCGCGAATTTGTGAACAACTTAAAATCCTCCAATCCTCCCTAAATGTAGTCATTTCGGTATTTGCACTATTTCACAGATGAAACCTTTTAGAGCTATGTACAGGATACATCATGAAAGAAGGCAGAGAGACAATACTAAAGAAAGAAGAAGAATAATAATAATAAGAAGAAGCCACATGTGCCCGATACTAATACAGGGACATCACTTTATTTTTACCAACATTTTTAACATTAACCTGGCTATACTCGGAAACACTGTTGCCCCCTTCCATTACAGGAGTTTGATGTTGCTAGTGCAATATGTAAACAAATCATTTTACTAGGTATAGGAGGAGAGAAAAGTAGTGTATCCATTTATGTTGTAAGGAAATACAATATTACGATTTTCAGTTTGATGATCACTTTTACGGAATTTATCAAAATACAGTAGAGTAGTAACATTTTTTTTTTTAACTCAACTTTTCAGGCGGCTATGTTCGTTATGTAATGCCTACTTTATTTAGCATATTAATTATTGATGTTAACATACAATATAGAGAGTGCATTTAAATTGAGGAGGTCATAAGTAAAGGGCTGTAAGTGCACTTAAGTTACTTTTGAGAAAATGGGGTTTAAATATTTAAACTTTCGTAAAATTGGTGAAATTTTTATTTAAATTTTAATGTGTGATGCGATTAAAATATCCCTTTGCCACTAAAATTTTAGATACCTTAGCTTACACTGGATGCACGTAACTCATGTTATTACAAATGTCACTAGCATTCCTTTGCTTCGAGCCACCTCATTTAAAAAAAAAAAAACTAATCTGAATTTTTAAACAAGTTGCTGAAAATGATTGCCGTTCATTACAATGCAGGCTTCAATTCTTTACGCATATTATTAAAAACATTTTGAAGCATATTCTCTGAAATTGAATTTATCGTTTCTTGAATATAATTTTTTAGTACGATATTATTGAGTCGCTTGAGAAACTTCTTGCCCCAGCAACTAAAACTTACCCTAGTACAAACCTTAGTAATGCCCCACTTCGATTATTGTGACGCTTTGTTAAGTGACCTAAGTTCTGAACTGTCAGTCAAGTTACAGCGAGCTCAGAATATGTGCGTCAGATACGTGTGCAACATCCGACGATATGATCACATATCACCGTCCTTCGCAAGTCTTTCGTGGCTCCGACTTAAAGAACGTAGAACTTTACACTCTTTGTCTTTACTCTTTCGAATTCTGCACACCTCAACACCAAATTACCTTTCTTCTCGTTTCTCTTATCTATACTCTAACCACGACGTAAATACCAGATCACTTATCTGTGGCACGCTAAATATACCTCTTCATAGAACATCTTGTTATTCCTCATCTTTTACAATATCCACCTCGCGTCAATGGAATGGAATTCCTTGTCACAAAGTATTAGGGGCTGCAAGACAATAAACACCCTTAAGAACAGCTTAAAAGATAACCTTATTAGCATTTCACTCCAATCATATTGATTTAAACTATCACTGACTACATTGTTACTTCTTTCTTTTAGACATCATCCTGATTGTGCTGTATTTTCAAAATTGTCTCATAATAATCTCTTTCTATTATCTAATATTATTTGAAATATATTAACATTCTATGTATTTTAGTTTAATTCTGCTACCCAGTTTATTTCAGTGTTTAATTAATAGTTCATAGTATTTTGTTGTTTAATTCGTAAATAACTCTTGTATACGTACATGTAACTCTCATCTAAATCAAATTGTTGAAGTTCATGCATATGTATATACACTTTTTCCTGGTTGAGTGGAAGAGAAGGCCTTACGGCCTTAACTCTGCCAGCTAAAATAAATCATTATTATTTATTATTATTATTATTATTATTATT
This sequence comes from Periplaneta americana, assembly GCF_040183065.1. Lineage (NCBI taxonomy): Eukaryota > Metazoa > Arthropoda > Insecta > Blattodea > Blattidae > Periplaneta > Periplaneta americana. The sequence continues at coordinate 5,505,891 of NC_091122.1, forward strand.
ATTATTATTATTATTATTATTAATAATATAGGTTCTTTCTTCTATAGAAAACGCAACCATATTTCTGAAACACTGCAGTGTTTACTTCACTGCTTGAAGACTGAATGCAACAGCGGCCGTAAGTTTGTGTGTCTGACGGGAGCAAGGACATTAGTGAAGGGGTGGGAGTGAAGTACATTGAGAAATGCAGGTACAATAAAAATGCAAGTAAAAATAAAATGATGTCCTTGTATTATAACCGCTGAAATCAATCCAAACTTCATTTTTCGCGAAAACTTCTAAATATCAACATCTATATACAGGGTGTTTTCGAGGTGGTGGTACAAACTTTCAGGGAAGATGGCGAAGGGTATATGTATCAATTTGAGATCAGGAACACTGGTCCAGAAATGAACGAGTCGAAAGTTAAAAGCTAAAATAGTTGTGTGGAAATGAAATAATTTTATTCCTCTGTACACCTTATTTATGTGTATTTATCTGTACATCTTACACATACTGTATTCATCTGACGTTGTTTACGTTGTCTACTTACAGTATTCCATTCAGTGCGCTGTCTGAGGGATGGGGACAGGAAACTACACTAAAGCAATGCAGATAGCGTAATGTGTAACGGACATGGTCGGTCCTGATATGCACGTCTGTAGACAGCAGTGTATGTGTACAAGTTGCAGTGTCCAGTCGATCAGTCCTAGTGACATGGAGGAGTACACGAGAGCGGAATAAGCAGACCTGATTTTCGAATACGGATGAGCCAATGGGAACAGTAGACAAGCTCACAGATTGTATCGGGGCAAGTACCCACATAGCAGACATCCGGGCCATATCATTTTTCCACGACTGTTCCAAAAGTTAAAGGAAGGAGGGCACGTGGTGCCAAATTACAATTCCATTTCCACACAACTATTTTTGCTTATAACTTTCGACTCAGTCATTTCCGGGCCATGGTTCCTGATCTCAAATTGATACATGTGCCCTTCGCCATCATTTCTGAAAGTTTGTAACACCACACTCGGAAACATCCTGTATATAATTTGAACTGGCAATGGAAATTACGGAAAAACAGCTGAACGGATTTTAATGAATGACCCGTCATTTTGAAGCTTGGCATCCAAAGATATTCAGAAAAATAGTAGTTTTCAGTGAAATGTCAATTTTCCTGCATCATTTTCCTATTTTCCAAAATCCATCTTTCGTCAGTTTTGAGAAATAATTGCATTTCAGAATAAAACAAAACACACTACAATAAACAATAGGCTATTACATGAAGGCCATGACCTGCAGGATTGCTGACATATTTAGAGTTCAAATTTAATTGGTTAATAAAAACTTTTCAAGACTTACTAAAAATCATTTACAGGTCTGATTCTGGGGTGTGTAATTTTCTTAGTACAGCTATGTATTGGATATTAAAATCTACAAAACTTGAGGTGGTTTGATGACATTATTACTATTAGAAATGAAATATTATTATAGTTAATGCCATGATGTGTCTATTTTTCATTAATTATACATATTAATGCTATATTGATATGAAAGTGAAACGTTTTGGGGTTATGTAAGTAGATGTAGAGAATATCTTAAATTAAAGCTTCATTTCTATAATTTACTGAGTGGCGGCTATTTTATATAAACTACAAAACATACGTACGATAATACTTACTTACTGGCTTTTAAGGAACCCGTAGGTTCATTGCCGCCCTCACATAAGCCCGCCATTGGTCCCTATCCTGAGCAAGATTAATCCAGTCTCTATCATCATATCCCACCTCCCTCAAATCCATTTTAATATTATCTTCCCATCTACGTCTCGGCCTCCCTAAAGGTCTTTTTCCCTCCGGCCTCCCAACTAACACTCTATATGCATTTCTGGATTCGCCCATACGTGCTACATGTCCTGCCCATCTCAAACGTCTGGATTTAATGTTCCTAATTATGTCAGGTGAAGAATACAATGCGTGCAGTTCTGTGTTGTGTAACTTTCTCCATTCTCCTGTAACTTCATCCCTCTTAGCCCCAAATATTTTCCTAAGAACCTTATTCTCAAGCACCCTTAATCTCTGTTCCACTCTCAAAGTGAGAGTCCAAGTTTCACAACCATACAGAACAACCGGTAATATAACTGTTTTATAAATTCTAACTTCAGACTTTTTGACAGAAGACTAGATGACAATAGCTTCTCAACCGAATAACAACAGGCATTTCCCATATTTATTCGGCGTTTAATTTCCTCCCGAGTGTCATTTATATTTGTTCCTGTTGCTCCAAGATATTTGAATTTTTCCACCTCTTCGAAGGATAAATCTCCTATTTTTATAGTTCCATTTCGTACAATATTCTGGTCACGAGACATAATCATATACTTTGTCTTTTCGGGATTTACTTCCAAACCTATCTCTTTGCTTGCTTCAAGTAAAATTCCCGTGTTTTCCCTAATCGTTTGTGGATTTTCTCCTAACATATTCACGTCATCCGCATAGACAAGCAGCTGATGTAACCCGTTCAATTCCAAACCCTGCCTGTTATCCTGAACTTTCCTAATGGCATATTCTAGAGCGAAGTTAAAAAGTAAAGGTGATACTGCATCTCCCTGCTTTAGCCCGCAGTGAATTGGAAAAGCATCAGATAGAAACTGGCCTATACCGACTCTGCTGTAAGTTTCACTAAGACACATTTTAATTAATCGAACTAGTTTCTTGGAAATACCAAATTCAATAAGAATATTATATAAAACTTCTCTCTTAACCGAGTCATACGCTTTTTTGAAATCTATAAATAACTGATGTACTGTACCCTTATACTCCCATTTTTTCTCCAATATCTGTCGAATACAAAAAATTTGATCAACAGTAAGATAATATTCTCATTAAAAATAAAATATTTTCATAGTCATTAATCAAATGCGATTGGGTCTTTTTCATATACTTAATGGCGGTGTGGTGTAGATAATTTATATGCACAAAATTTTGTAGTCTCCCGATCATTTCAGCAAGATCTCTTAGCAGGATAAAATGATTTTACCCTCTACATGCAGCAGCTATACCAAGATGCTATGTCTATTGTTCGAAAGCATAGCAAACCTGACTGTCTTTATCTTTCACCTACAATCTATAATGAACTGAAATAGCTATTGCTTTACTCCCACATGAAAAACCCACTGATCGTCCTGACATTGTTACTTGCGTTTTCGCGTTGAAACTCAAAAACTGAAGGTGGATAAGTTCAAGAAAACGTATTTGGCGTAAAAAAAATCCATTCTGATGGAGTATCTTTAATTATTATGGAAGCAAATAACTTTCAAATTCTCTGGTATTCTCCATTGAAAATAAATCTGAACAATTTTTATTTGAACGTCTAATGAACTTAGTTTGCAGCATAGCTGCAATTACAGTACATGATTACATAAATACATCTCCAGAAATTAGAAGGAATGCAATGAATCATAACGAGAATAATAATAATAATAATAATAATAATAATAATAATAATAATAATAATAATAATAATAATAATAATCATCATCATCATCATCATCTTCGCAACCATTCTAAATGGAGACATACTGCACATAAAGATTGTCTTGTGTTGCTATGGAAACCTCTCCCAACTCAAAGTTTTGATTGACATGCCGTTGGCACAGCAACTGAACTAAGGAAACTTTTCAACTCGTCATTCTTTTAAAAAGAGGACCTCGAGGCAATTGTCTGGTCGGAAGAGTTGTTATCGGATTCAAATGAAGGCCACTGAAGTTGAAAGTGAACAGAATTCAAGTGTCATTATGAGGAATTCAATTTGCAGCTCTTTCGCACTTTTAATCCCTTTGCTGTAACCAGGAGTGTGTCTTCTAAGATACCGTTCACTGCTAGTAATCATGAGAACTTTTATAATTATTTTTCTATTTCAAGACCCCCCAAAATCGCGAACAAAGCCTTAGTAAGGTGAAGTCTTCAATTCGTCAGAGATTTCATTATAGTCTTAAACAACACTGGCATAATTTCTCAGACATAATTTTTAAAGCAATCAATTTAGACAGACGGACGAAAAAAAACAACTTTCCTCATTTTGATGGGTACATTTCTGTGACAGTGTAAAAAATGGACCTATATATTTTTC
>NC_091122.1:5515000-5517500 GCF_040183065.1 Periplaneta americana
AAGTAAGTAAATAAATAAATAACTAAGTAAATAAATAAATAAGTAAATAAATAAATAAATAAATAACTAAGTAAGTAAATAAATAAATAAGTAAATAAATGAATAAATAAATAAATAACTAAGTAAGTAAATAAATAAATAACTAAGTAAATAAATAAATAAGTAAATAAATAAATAAATAACTAAGTAAGTAAATAAATAAATAACTAAGTAAATAAATAAATAAGTAAATAAATAAATAAATAACTAAGTAAGTAAATACATAAATAAGTAAATAAATGAATAAATAAATAAATAACTAAGTAAGTAAATAAATAAATAACTAAGTAAATAAATAAATAAGTAAATAAATAAATAAATAAATAAGTAAGTAAATACATAAATAAGTAAATAAATGAATAAATAAATAAATAAATAAATAAATATGTTAAAACTGTAAGGCCTGTAACGTGCCTATTATCACATACAGTACACTACCCAGATCTCTCAACCGTAGCCTATTCACATCCTGCTTCTTCTCACGCCCCGCATTGATCTCTCCGTCTCCGCTCGTTAACCCTGGAAGGTAGCCCGGCCCGCACTTCTTCCAGATGCGACCTGTCTTGGGAGCCGTGAAAGCATTTCATCCGCCGCTAATCGATTTAAGTCTATTAGTTTAGCAGAGTGTACCGCCAAGCCTGTAACTTTTACTTCGCTTCAAGTAATTCCTTCTCCGAGGAGGGGGTGAAGAGGGAGGGGAGGTTCTTATCGCAAGGAGCAGATACCTAGTAAAAAAGCGGGGTCGAAGAAAGCGCCCCTGCAATTTTTATTAAGCACTGCAAACACAGAACCTGACAAGCGAGGATGAAATTCAAACAGATCTCAATAATCAGAGAGAAGCGGAGCAATGCGAGTTTTAATTTGGAAAAAAAAGAGAAGGAGAAGAATGCGTCGCTCATCCCTCATACGTGTCGCAGTGAAACAACCGGCCAAGCGACATAAACGTTTTGAGTCTGCGATTAATTTCCGACCAGAAACACAGCCCGCCCTCACATAAGCCCGCCATTGGTCCCTATCCTGAGCAAGATTAATCCAGTCTCTATTATCATATCCCACCTCCCTCAAATCCATTTTAATATTATCCTCCCATCTACATCTCGGCCTCCCCAAAGGTCTTTTTCCCCTCCGGCCTCCCAACTAACACTCTATATGCATTTCTGGATTCGCCCATACGTGCTACATGCCCTGCCCATCTCAAACGTCTGGATTTAATGTTCCTAATTATGTCAGGTGAAGAATACAATGCGTGCAGTTCTGTGTTGTGTAACTTTCTCCATTCTCCTGTAACTTCATCCCTCTTAGCCCCAAATATTTTTTTAAGAAACTTATTTTCAAACACCCTTAACCTCTGTTCCTCTCTCAGAGTGAGAGTCCAAGTTTCACAACCATACAGAACAACCGGTAATATAACTGTTTTATAAATTCTAACTTTCAGATTTTTGGACAGCAGACTGGATGATAAAAAGCTTCTCAACCGAATAATAACAGACATTTCCATTATTTATTTTGCGTTTAATTTCCTCCCGAGTGTCATTTATGTTTGTTACTGTTACTCGAAGATATTTGAATTTTTCCACTTTCCAATTTTCTAGATAAATAAAATAAATAAATACATAAATACACAAATAAAATAAATAGACAAACAAATAAATAAAATAAATAAGTAAACAGACAAATAAATAAATAAAACAAATAAATAAAATAAATACACAAACAAATAAATAAAATAAAATATAAATAAATAAAATATTTAAATAAATAAATAAATAAATAAATAAAATAAATACAACAAATAAATAAACAAATAAATAAAATAAATAAACAGATAAATAAATAAATAAATAAATTTATATGGCTTATAAAACTATATTTTTGTTTAGTAAAACAATTATATTTTTCTTGTTGCTATTCTTCTTCTTCTTCATCTTATTTTGTTGCAGGTCATCCAAGAACGACGTAAAGCAACCCAATGCACTTATTTCCATTTCTTATTTTCCACTTCCTTCTTGGCTTTCAAATAGTTCTTCGTCCTGTCACTGTGTTTTCTCTTTCCCTTTTCTGTCCAGATGTTTTTTATTTTCTTCCTTCCCTCCACCTGGAGAGCTTTAAGGTTTTGTATTCACTCTCTAAATTTCGTTCTATCCTCTATTTTTTTATTTACTCAAGGTTTCCAATAAAATTACTGCTTTCGATAGGAGCTTTATACCATTCCCGATTTCACATTGTCAACCACTACCAATACCACTACCGCTCCTACTACTACTACTACTGCTGCTGCTACTACTAGTACTACTGATACTACTACTAGTACTACTGATACTACTACTAGTACTACTGATACTACTACTAGTACTACTGATACTACTACTAGTACTACTGATACTACTACTAGTACTACTGATACTAGTACTACTACTGCTACTACTAGTACTACTACTGCTAGTACTACTACTGCTAGTAC
>NC_091122.1:5530000-5547500 GCF_040183065.1 Periplaneta americana
CTTGTCTTTCCGTGCTCTGTATTCTACTAAAATGAAATAAGTCCGAAATGTTGCAGGTAGGCAATAACCAATTACTTTATTTCAAGAATTTATTATGATTTTTAGTGCATTAATAAAGTTTTAATTCCTGTTTTTACAAAACTTGCATTACTGGTCTTAACTGGTTTTACTAGTAATAGGACGATAAATAAATTGTAGGCCTACTTTGGTAAGAGAGTGATAGCTATATGACCGGATGTCAATGCTGTCATTCAACATTGTAACGCACTGCAGCCAAATAAATAAATAATAAATAAATAAATACATACATAAGTAAATAAGTAAGTAAGTAAATAAATAAGTAAAAAAGTACATAAGTAAGTAAGTAGGCCTAAATATATAAGTAAATAATAAAATACGTAAATAAGTAAGTAAATAAGTAAACAAACAAACAAACAAATAATACGCATACTGCAGTTTAAAGAGAACTGGAACATGGCAAAATCTAAACCCGTGAAGGAATACTACTTCCAAAGGAAATGGGAATATGATTATTTTGTTGTTGAAGACGAAAGAATTGCTGTTTACTGTGTCCCATCCAATTTATTTCTACTCGTCATTTCAATATTAAACCAAATTTCAACAAAGTCCATATTAAGAATTATGGAATGCACAAACTTTCGGGTAAGTTCATTATTACGAACTGTATATTGATTATTTACTAGCCGTACCCGTGCGCTCCGCTGCACCCGTTAGAAATAAATATAAAGTAATTACATAATTAAAATAGGACATTTGATCCAGGGAACATTTGTGCTTGATAGAAGGATAAATCGTTTAATATGTTACTTAATTTAAATTGCATCCAAATAATTAAAATGCGATCATTTTGGTCCAGAGACACTCATTTGGTGCAATGACAATTCCTTTAACATGTTTCTAATTTTTATTACATGCAACCATAGTTTAATGAACATTGACATGATTTAGATTTAATGTGTATACTTTATTTTATGTGTTATAGGTTTCCATTGAATTATGGTAATAACTTAATTTTAACCCTTGTTTTCTACGTATTCAGTAAATAGCGTTTGGCCCACTATGGTTCTGAACCCTTCAAATAACTTAAATTATATTATATAATATTACATTACATATATTATATTATATTATATTATATTATATCAGAAGTTACTGTAATAACATTATAGCATTATGTCCATCTAGAGAAACTACACTTTCCAATGGTGAAATAATAATTAATTATACAAATCGGTTAATTTAGCTTCCGATATTACTTCATACAAACACAGAAACATTCTCTGTAGGCTATCTTTCATACCTTTCGATTGTTGCTGTCCAAGGCCCCTTATAGACGAAGTCATTTGTTTTTTTAATTCATTATACGGCTTTAGATGGCAGTTATTTTAATTTTAAAACTCATTTATCTCATTAAATATCAGTCCTATCAAACTTTTTCAAGGAATAAAACTTATCGGAAATCATTTTTAAAGAAACGTTTGTTATGTAACATGTTTCACAAAAATCAATAATAAGCGAGATATTTTGATTTATTTAATTCAGGCCCCCTTATAACTCCCCTTATAAATAATGTATTTTGAATGCCATATAGCCTAAAATCTAAGTTACAACGAACATAATTTATATTCCAATTTTCATCGAAATCCGTTCATCCATTATCGCGTGAAAAGGTAACGAACATACAGACAGACAGACAGACAGACATACAAACTAAAATTTCAAAAAAGCTATTTTCGGTTTCAGGGTGGTTAATTATATATGTTAGGACCAATTATTTTTGGAAAATCGAAAATTACCAGAAACATTTCGGCTACAGATTTATTATTAGTATAGATTTATATACTGTTAAATTAAGGACGTCACTCGTTGTGTTCATTTTGAATTGAAATTAATAGTGACTTTCAAGTTCATTACTTAAATGCTACAAATTTATGTTTCCGTAGATGATGACAGGAGGACAGTTTTCGAAAATCTGAAGCAGGTTAGGTGCAAAGAAATCTCAAAGAAACTACCGACTGGAAATCTAGCATAATAGTAAACCTTGAAACGAGATAAAAAAAAAAAACAAATGGCTTTTAAGGAACCCGAAGGTTCATTGCCGCCCTCACATAAGCCCGCCATCGGTCCCTATCCTGTGCAAGATTAAGCCAGTCTCTATCATCATACCCCACCTCCCTCAAATCCATTTTAATATTATCCTCCCATCTACGTCTCGGCCTCCCTAAAGGTCTTTTTCCCTCCGGTCTCCCAACTAACACTCTATATGCATTTATGGATTCGCCCATACGTGCTACATGTCCTGCCCATCTCAAACGTCTGGATTTCAAGTTCCTAATTATGTCAGGTGAAGAATACAATGCGTGCAGTTCTGTGTTGTGTAACTTTCTCCATTCTCCTGTAACTTCATCCCGCTTAGCCCCAAATATTTTCCTAAGCACCTTACTCTCAAACACCCTTAACCTATGTTCCTCTCTCAGAGTGAGAGTCCAAGTTTCACAACCATATAGAAGAACCGGTAATATAACTGTTTTATAAATTCTAACTTTCAGATTTTTGGACAGCAGACTGGATGATAAGAGCTTCTCAACCGAATAATAACACGCATTTCCCATATTTATTCTGCGTTTAATTTCCTCCCGAGTGTCATTTATATTTGTTACTGTTGCTCCAAGATATTTGAATTTTTCCACCTCTTCGAAGGATAAATCTCCAATATTTATATTTCCATTTCGTACAATATTCCCGTCACGAGACATAATCATATACTTTGTCTTTTCGGGATTTACTTCCAAACCGATCGCTTTACTTGCTTCAAGTAAAATTTCCGTGTTTTCCCTAACCGTTTGTGTATTTTCTCCTAACATATTCACGTCATCTGCATAGACAAGAAGCTGATGTAGCCCGTTCAATTCCAAACCCTGCCTGTTATCCTGAACTTTCCTAATGGCATATTCTAAAGCGAAGTTAAAAAGTAAAGGTGATAGTGCATCTCCCTGCTTTAGCCCGCAGTGAATTGGAAATGCATCAGATAGAAACTGACCTATACGGACTCTGCTGTATGTTTTGAAACGAGATAAGGCATTATAAATACAATGAATTTATTACAATCCTTTTGAAAATTAATGCTGCCCCGCCACTTATGGACCTTTGGACGGACAGAGAATGTAAACAACTCTATGCGGAAGTCGATCATCCCCAATAGAAGTGGAGTGAAGCTGACGTCATATTTCCCCTGTTACGGGTTCTGCAGGACTTCCTTAGACCATAGATAATGACAATAAAACGAATCAAACAAGGACAGAAAATATTAACTTGATAGAGAACGTAAAAAAATTGACAGAAAGACTGCCTAAGCTTTTGTTTAATTACAAACTATTAAGAGGAGAAATTGGACGATAAGCAATCTAAGATGAGGCATCTCAGGAGATAGAAGTGGTGTTAACCGGCACGTGCTTCATGAAGCAGGCTTGCCATCACATCCAATAAGCCAGTATTGCACGAAACAGTGTGCGTTAGTCTGTCATTATGGGGTGATCTCACCCCAACCCCATATCACACCCCTCCAGCTCACCCCTCCGACGAAGCGTTGCCCCCAATTTGGTGTTCATCACTCATCGCAAAGCCCGACTGAATCATTTATCGTGGCTCATACGTTACGAGAGACTATTCCTTCTTGCATGGAGCCTCACGGTCAGGGCTTCGAGGGCTTGTGGAGGACAAAGACTAATAAATGGAGTGGGTAGTGATGTGTGTGTGGTTAAAAGAATTCACTACAATAGTAATATACGTTACAAGAGCGGTATGTTGACGTTTTCATGGTCGAGGAAAAGATTGAAAAAGCGAAACGTAGTTGAGCTTTTTTAATTTCCGAGAACATGAAAAGAAACATACCGCTCGTGTATCGTACATTATTTTGTGCGAAGATCGTTTATTACATACCTCAAAGACGAATTTCTAATTAGTTGCAATGAAATCTCCATCTTGGTTTCTGTTTAATGACAGCAAATTCGGAACACCGAAATATCTTTCTTCAACATTGTTGCTATAAAATGTTTTCTGTGTTTACTATATTCCAGCAGGCCGTGATATACGTCTGTCGTTTTTTTTCCCCCCAGTCTATAAATGCGAACTTAAAACAAACGGTAAGGTTATGTAATGATTTATTTTTCATTTTAATATTTTAACAATATTATTTATATAACATATTGCAGTAATAACATCGGCATCTGGAATCTTGTTGATTTTTTCACGGCTTCCTTAATGTTACTTGTATCAGGAATGCAATAAGTTTCGTGGAGTAGTTGACTTTACTTAATTTTTGCAAATATTTAAAAACAATAATTAACATTGCAATTTAGGTGAAATTGCAGTGGTAAGTTTCCAATTTATAATTATTACTATGTTAAACGTCTCTAAAAATAATATGTTAAAAGCCTAAAGCAGTAAAATGAATGTCGCGCTTAAGCGGTAAGAAGAGGGAAATTGTTATGTGTGTTACGTTGGGAATACTGAATGTGGTATTTCACACTTACCGCGTATTGGTTCTGTGCGGAAAACAAGCAAATACGCACGATCTCGCACAAAAGTTTAGTTCAATATTTCTAGGCTTTTAGTGTTCAGAGTGGAATAAAAGTTTCCATGGCTACACAATATATCATTCTGAATTCAGTGGTGTAAAAGACAAATAATTAGTTACATATCCGAGTGCAAAAGAAAGGCCCTAATTGATAACCTGTTTTCCTCCCACTCTGCTAAAAAAAAAAAAAACCGGACCGACCCTTGTAGCTGATTTCAGAGCCTTGTTCACTCCAGAGCACGATAGACTGGTAACTAAGACTTCCGTGGTACGAATCCTGCCTGGGAAGGAAACTTTATTTTGTTCCTTATTCAAATTTATTCCCAATACTTTTCGATTGCTGGTAAAATTCATGTTCTGGGAATAATAAGTTAATTAAGCAGTAAAATATCGTAATACAATCGATATTATTTAACAAATTATCATCACCCATCAGCTTAGTCTACTTCCCCTCTTGAATTTTGCAATCATTCAAAATTGTATTTCTTTTATTGTAACAGCATTTTTCTTCCTTTTTGGGCAAGATGCGTAAAATCAGACATGACAACAAGCTGTAAATACTTCACCTAATAAGTATGTACAATGCTTACATACAAATAACATAGGAAACTGCCGTTGTCTAGAAGTTATAAAAATACTTGTCCATGATCAGGTTAGGATAGAATCCACAAACGATTAGAGAAAACATAGGAATTTTACTTGAAGCAAGTAAAGCGATAGCTTTGGAAGTAAGTATCGAAAAAAAAAAAAAAAAAGAATATGGTTATGTATTGTGGCCAGAATATATACTACGAACTGGAAATATAAAAATTTGAATTTTATCCTTTGAAAAGGCGGAAAAATTAAAATACCTTTGAGAAACAGTAACAATATAAAGAACACTGGAGAGAAAATTAAACATACAATATGGAAAATGCGCGCTTATTCGGTTGAAAAGCTTTTATCATCCAGTTTACTTAAAAAAACTGAAAGTCAGAATTTATAAAACAGTTATATTACCGGTTGTTCTTTATGGTTGTGAAACTTGAACTGACTTTGACAGAGGAACAGAGGATAAGGGTATTCGAGAATAAGGTGCTGAAGAAAATATTTGGGGCTAAGAGGGATGAAGTTACAGGAGAATGGAGCAAGTTACAGAACACAGAACTGCACGCATTGTATTCTTCACCTGACATAATTACGAACATTAAATCCAGACGTTTGAGACGGGCAGGGCATGTAGCACGTATGGGCGAATCCAGAAATGCATATAGAGTGTTAGTTGGGAGGAGGAGGGAAAAAGACTTTTGGGGAGGCCGAGACGTAGATGGGAAGATAATATTAAAATCGATTTGAGGGAGGTGGGATATGATGATAGAAACTGGATTAATCTTGCTCAGGATAGGGACCAATGGCGGGCTTATGTGAGGGCGGCAATGACCTCCGGGTTCCTTAAAAGCCAGTAATTAAGTAAGTTGTAAAACATTATCTACTGTAAATTTCAGTTTATTGTAAACAATCTTCTTCTAACACATTTTTAATGTCACATTTTAAATGTTACTGTTTAACATTCTTTGTCTTTGGCAACCTCACCAAGTTGAAGAAGATTAGATATTATTTTTAGATCAAAACCTATTGGAATATTAAATTATTATTATTATTATTATTATTATTATTACTATATTTGTTCGACGAGCCTTCAGGATACTGTATTAATGAGGTTTAATTAAATTTGCTTCTGTGTCCAGGTAAATGAGCATGACGTGTCCAGAGGGGCCACTTGAGGTCCTATTCAATATTTATTCTGCAAATGTAATTTCGTTTGTATTAATGTATTTTATTGTATTACGTGCTTTTTGGATACGAGCAAAAAAGACTCAATAAACCACGACTCTTCTATTAACCCTGTATTAAGAGTCGGGTTATTTGAATGAATCCAGAACATACTTTCCTATACATATGTATGTATGTATGTATGTATGTATGTATGTGTATGCATGTATTTATTCACACTGCAATGTATATATACCTGGTGGCAGTAGTAACAAATTACACTCAATAATGACAATTATAAGCTTATTACTTAAAAACGCAATTAATAATAATACTAATAATTAATACTAACAATATTTTATTATTATAATAATAATAATAATAATAATAATAATAATAATAATAATAATAATAATAATCACAGGGAATATACTAAATTAAATGAAGCACGATCACTTAAAATAACATTTAAAATAAATCTAATTTGTATCTTAAACCTAAGATCGAACTAAAACCCACGAGTATGATATGTTCATATCTGCACAAGTATCTTTCAAATTACACTCATTTCGCTGTCAACTCACTCACTGCACTGGAACTACGACACATTTCACTGATTCTATCCTGATTTCACTAACACTTCAAAAACATTTCACTGTTCAAATACTTTGCACTGCCACTATAAACTATAAAGCTTCCCTGACAGGAACACGTTTCACTTACACAGCACACTTCACTGACACGACATACTTCTTCACTGATACAACTGTTCAATAACAAAATATCATTTACACCCTTTAAATACTGTGTATAATTACCGTCTATTAGTAAAGTCCTTAAGCCTATTTTTAAACACATTTTTGGTAGTTGGTAAAGCCTTTAGTAAGTCTGCAGGTAAAGCATTCCAGTCCCTGATAGTACGATTGAGAAAAGAAAACTTTCCAGTGTCCGTCCTCTGTCTTCTTTCCCTCAATTTATATGAGTGGTCGTTCCTTGAAGAGTAATTTGGCGGCTGCAACCTATTTTTTATTTCTCTCCAGGCAGGCTCACCTCTGTATGTTTTGAACAGTGCGCATAATCGAATTCGCGTTCTCCGGTCCGTGAGTGTGTCCCATTTTAATGGTGAATGATTACGACAACACTTTAGAGCCCGTTTTTGAATCTTTTCCAGTGTCTTAATACGTTCTAATCTGTAAGGATCCCAACATGCAGCACCATATTCCATTACTGGACGTACTAGTGATTTATATGCAATCTCTTTGGATTTATCAGAGCCTTTTCTTAGTACCCTCATCACAAAGTGTAACGCCCTCCATGCTTTTCCCGCTGTGTCTGTAACGTGTTCCCCCCAGCCGAGATCGCTGCTAAATGTTACAGAGTGTCTCAGGAGGAATGTAAAACAATTCATGATAATGTAGTTTGGGTGCTTGTGTAAAGGGGGTTAAGTATGAATTCGCTAAACTGGGAAAGTGTCGATGGCATGCCTGTTGTTGGTTTAGGTGTATTAATTTAAATAAAGTTAATAGAAGATTTTAACATCTTCCCTTACTATATATTTTACCACTTTTGTGAAAAAAAAAGTGTCATATTTTTTTTTTATTTTCGTAAAGAGGTAATTTAATATTGCATAATCACTGTACATCTCTAATTTTCTTACATACCTAAAAAATCACTATGAAATAGACATACATTCATACCTGAATTATTATCCCGAGTTATCTCGTGCACCTTGATTCCAGCTCTGGTAGTTGTCCCACTTCGATTTTCTCCTGAACTATTTACCAACTTATGTTTTTTTTATGGATTAATTTATGAGGTACAATACCAGTGCTGTTATCAAGGCGTTAAATGTTGCTTGTCGTGTGATAGACTCGAAAGCAGGGTATTACGCATAGTGGCACATTGCATTCCGGACAGTAGTATCTGCTCTCCTGTATGAGAGCGTTTTGGGAAGAATGGTGTAGCAGTCATTGAATATTTGTACCAGTACATCTGTTCTTCAGGTTTGTGAATAATGTTCTGCAGTATCACTATGCCCAAAAGTACACGTATTTCAGAGTCTGTAGTAGGCCGCCACGAATTATTTTCAGCATTCTGTGAACACTTACTAGCATGCCGAATCGTCTCCTCGAATATAATGTTGTTGAGGTCATTATTAAAGAATAATTAAAAAAATTGAGAATTATCGTTATCAGAAACAATGTTAAAATTTCAGGGAATGGGGACCTCGGAGGTGCAGAAGAAATGGTGCCAGATGTCTTCTATTCAAACCACTGTCGAAAAGATGCGACATCAACTGATCTGAATTTGTTTGTTGGTCTATAACTTCGTCTTCTGATACCGATGTTTCATTTCCTAATCTTCTAGAGGAATATATTCCTGATCAAAAGTTTCGGAATCACTAACTTGATCCATCTTTACACAAAACAGCACAAAAAACACTAAACACAAACAGAACTAACTAGCATCTACTCACTACTGTGTGTGAATGCTATATGAGCACAGAATTCCACTCGCAGGGAAGAAGTATAAAAAACACCACCATATATAGCAATATCACTAACTTCTGTGGCCATCTAGTGAGGAAAAGGTTAATGAAAGAATGGAAACATATATTCGGGATATAATCCTTAGCAGCGAAAATGGGACTCAAACGAGTTAACTCGGGTAATAAATTTTGACACAAATTAGCAACCCGAGTTAACTCGGGTTAATCAGGGAAGTGGTTAGCTACTAGCATTAATTTTTTTTGGCTGAGTATGTTAGTATTTTGTTTATGAGAATATTACTTTGTACTAGCCGTACCCGTGCGCTCCGCTGCACCTGTTAGCAATAAATATAAAGTAATTACATAATTATAATAGGACATTTGATCCAGGGAACATTCGTGTTTGATAGAAGGATAAATCGTTTATTGTGTTACTTAATTTAATTTGTATTTAAATAATTAAAATCCGATAATTTTGGTCCAGAGACACTCATTTGGTGCAATGACAATTCCTTTAACATGTTTCTTAATTGTTATCACATGCAACCATAGTTTAATGAACGTTGACATAATTTAGATTTAATGTGTATACTTTATATTACTTGTTACTTGAATTACGGTAATAACTTAATTTTAACCCTTGTTTTCTACGTATTCAGTAAATGGCGCTTGGCTCACTATGGTTCTGAACCCTTCAAATAAATTAAATAACTTATATTATATTATATTATATTATATTATATTATATTATATTATATTATATTATATTATATAAAAAAGTGTGTTGATAACGGATGTACTCCGGTAAGTAAGTTTTTAATTTGTTATGGGGGCTCTTGAATCTCAGGAGGAACAAATTTTATTTTACAACAGCGCAACATAATCTGCTTGGCTCATTACCCAATTTTTTTTGCATTGCATTTAATGCATATGTATTTTATGTATTTTAACACGATTCAATTGAGAATAGTTAAAATTTGGATTATAAAATAATGGAATTCTAAGCTAACATACTATTACTGCATACTAAATCAATACACTCTCGTTGTTCGTTAATTCTCTGACATTGAAATGAATGTGTACATAAACATTATTTTAAGAAATACATGAAGCGAATATACAGAATAGGCTATCAAGTTTTCTGTGCATAAGAATCTATTTTAATCTTACCTGTCCTCAATTCACTCAGAAGTTACTGTAATAACATTATAGCATTATGTCCATCTAGAGAAACTACACTTTGAAATGGTGAAATAATAATTAATTACACAAAGCGGTTAATTTAGCTTCCAATATTACTTCATACAAACACAGAAACATTCTCTGGAGGCTATATTTCATAGCTTTCGATTGTTGTTGTCCAAGCCCCATTATAGACGAAGTCAATTGTTTTTTATTTCATTACACCGTCTTAGATGGCAGTTATTTTAATTTTAAAACTCATTTATCTCATCAAATATCAGTCCTAATGAAATTTTTCAAAGAATAAAACTTATCGAAAATGATTTGTAAAGAAACTTTTGTTATGTAACATTTTTCACAAAAATCAATAATAAGCGAGATATTTCGATTTATTTAATTCAGGCCCCCTTATAACCCCCCTTTTAAATGACGTATTTTGAATGTCATATAGCCTAAAATCTAAGTTACAACGAACTTAATTTATACTCTAATTTTCATCGAAATCCGTTCAGCCATTATCGCGTGAAAAGGTAACAAACATCCAGACAGACAGATAGACATACAAACAAAATTTTCAAAAAAGCGATTTTCGGTTTCAGGGTTGTTAATTATACATGTTAGGACCAATCATTTTTGGAAAATCGAAAATTACCAGAACAATTTCGGCTACAGATTTATTATTAGTATAGATTATTTTTTGGGTAGCGATGTAAGTTTTTCCGTGGTTTAGTTATATGGGATTACCTGGCAATATACGTTCAATAAAAGAAATAACATGGGCAATTAAGCAGATCTGTGCCAACAAGAAGCAATTTAAACAAGATAAAAAGTTTGCGCAAGAACAAGAAACTTATAAAGGCAATATTATCCCCAACCTGTAAGTTTATGGCAGACGCGAAATAAAAATGTGAGGAGGGAAAAAGAGCGGGAAGTTTTATTGCCTGGATAGCGAAACGCGTCGCTATATTAAAGGAACTATAAACTTTCAACTCTTTTGCTGCCAACTTTACGATTCACTTCTCCCTCTTTTATACCTTCCTGCGGAAACTAATTTGTTTGCGGGGGAAAAAAAGAAAACCGTTTTGAGTATACTTTGTGTTACAGCATTAATTAGAACAGAACACACCTCGACAAGATCGCTCAAACCTGAGTTTCTTGGCAGTTTCTTCCCGAATTCCTAGCGTAAGTCAACTGTTTCAGTTTAGTAGGCCTATTTGCTCGGTTGCAGATGGCACCAAATTCTTAGACTCCATTTCCTTTAACACTCATTACTATACAAATGAAAAAAAGACAAGATGGTCGTTATGGTAACGTCACAGTCTAGTATATACAGTCACGAAGCTTAATACTTACTAAATAATCAAACATAGACAGTTGAAATATGCATCCATAGATAGTTGCTCACCACCAGGATCGCTATTATCGCCTCATCACAGATTCTTTCCCTAGCAGACCATAAAATGTATTGTATTTTCGATATCGTGTTCTTTTGAAAAAATTAACACCTTCCTTCCACTACTGAAATATGAAATACATAAGGTTTATATATTATTTTCATAAAATATATATTATATTCTATAAACTCACCTTCCTGGATCTTTCGGAAGAAGGATAACTCTGACCTATTTTTCTTACAATTTATAGTACCACAAACGTCTCCTTGTCCCATATTATTACTCAAATTATTGTATTTTAGCCATTTACAGTTATTACAACCGATAACGAACATTTCACAGTTTACATAGCTTTTCACAAAAATGCGAAATACGGCACAGTCTAGACCAGGCCATAATGTTTGTTCGTGTTTTCTATTTCAGTGTATGGAGCTCAGTGAAATATTATATTATAACTTTATTGCGTATCATTGCTAAGCTTTATTTAGTGTAATGTGTCCATAAGTTCCGTTTACTTCTTGTTGCATAATATGTTGCAGAAATAATTACAAAACTGTGTTATTTTAATGTGAAGAGAATTTTACATGCTAACATAATCTGTTCGCGTCAACATTTCAAGTTTAGAATGGAAGCTATTTTTAGGTTTAATAAAAAATAATTTATATTGTGATTTCAATTTAGCACATCTACCTTCCTTAATTTTAGACAAAACATTTACCATACCACTCCTATGTAATTAATGTACGTACAATTGTGTTACTTCGTCTCTTAAGTAGTAGATAAATACAATAATTCAGTATTCAATTGTAGTGTTAAAATACAGACAAATTGAATGTGCGGGGTATCATACATGACATTATGCTTAATTATAATGTATGATTGCGAATTTATGAATATAAGTTAAATATAGTAAACATAACCTATAATTTCCATATGATTGGCAAGGCATTGGAGATCACTAAAATTAGACAGAAAGGGGCAACTGGTACAGTAAACATAACCTATAATTTCAACATATCTAAATATCCGTGCAGTGCAATTGAAAATTATTGAATCGTGCATAAATGAATGTACAAGAATTTCGCAATATTTAATCGAAATAAAGGCAGGTATTACACATACGAACAACGTAATTTTCACACCATAAATAATATTACACCTTAACTCTCAAGGAACTATGTCTGAAGTGTCCCCTAATCATTGTTTTAAATTTTATTAATGCAATTACACTACATTTTAGAGAAATATGCATTCCAATTAATTTATATGATTGAAACGCCGCCCTTCGTGATCGGGTTAAGCGAGTCACATGGTCTGCCTTACGGCCTGTATTAGATCACGATGGCAGTGACACAGTCTATTGTTCCTAGTACTCACAGCACTCCAAGCGGCTAGCAACTATCACGAGAAATGCAACTCGTTGGCAAAAAATCATTCCAAGCTTCGTAATTGTATATAGTAGACTGTGGTAACGTTAAGCTTACGATGATGTTAAAATTAGTTATTTTATTTCTCGATTTACAAGAAGTTATGCAGATGACTTCATTTTGAACGGATTTATGTGTAGATCGTGAATATTTCGTCAGTTTCGAAGATATGTTTGATGTGACTACGTATTTATTGAATGTAAACATGAGAAATATTAATTCTTAACAACTCTCTAGCATCTCTTAGTGTTTTCTAGTTGTGTTAACTGATAGCGTTATTTGTGAACAGTGTGACGTTGGAATGCATGTTCAGGTTCATATCCAGCGGCAGTATGGGCCTATATTGTGTGCTTTTTATGCCAGTGCTAGGCTCAGTAAACTAATTTGTTGTAAATCCATTTGAAGCGTTGGGCCGAATAACGGTCTATGTTACAATTTTTCAAAATCGAATTTTTAATGGAAGACAGTGACGATTTGTACGGTAGATATTGACCGGCTAAAAAAAAAAGGATCCAGACAAAGTAAAGAAAAAATAGGATCCAGACAAATTAATATTAATAAGTGAAAAGATGTGTCACGAAAGTCGGTGAGAGATAATGTGGTCTTGAGTATACAACAAGGAAGATGAAGTCACAAGTTAGTGCGAAAGATCCCCCAAGTAATGTAACTTCCTGTCTGTTATTTTTGCAGTATTTTATTAGTTGTATTTTAATTTACACTTTACCTAGTGTTAGTTGGTCTATGTTGTGTTTTGCCACTATAGTTTAAGTTAGAGTTTTATCAAGGTATTTTGTAACAGGAACAGTTTTGTGGAAATTCTTGTAAGGATATGTGTTCACAGCTTGCTCTTGATGTCGAAATAGAGCTGATTAAAATGTATTACTCTCTTACAGGCAGCATTTAAAAACTGTGATTGTTATTGTCTTCATTATTAATAAAATTTATACTTAACAGATAAGCCATCTGTTGGGATGGATACTGAATATTTGGGACAGGGGTTCAAATTCCATCCCCCAACAATTTCTCAACTGTAATATTTAATTTTCATTTGTTATTGTTATAACTTTCATTAATTCAATGGTGTCCCTACATATCAATACTTACTTACTGGTTTTTAAGGAACCCGGAGGTTCATTGCCGCCCTCACATAAGCCCGCCATTGGTCCCTATCCTGAGGAAGATTAATCCATTCTCTATCATCATATCGCACCACCCTCAAATCCATTTTAATATTATCTTCCCATCTATGTCTCGGCCTCCCTAAAGATCTTTTTCCCTTTGGCCTCCCAACTAACACTCTATATGCATTTCTGGATTCGCCCATACGTGCTACATACCCTGCCCATGTCAAACGTCTGGATTTAATGTTCCTAATTATGTCAGGTGAAGAATACAATGCGTGCAGTTCTGTGTTGTGTAACTTTCTCCATTCTCCTGTAACGCCATCCCTCTTAGCCCAAATATTTTCCTAAGCACCTTATTCTCAAACATCCTTAATCTCTGTTCCTCTCTCAAAGTGAGAGTCCAAGTTTCACAACCATAAAGAACAACCGGTAATATAACTGTTTTATAAATTCTAACTCTCAGATTTTTCGACAGCAGGCTAGATGGTAAAAGCTTCTCAACCGAATAATAACAGGCATTTCCCATATTTATTCTGTGTTTAATTTCCTCCCGAGTATCATTTATATTTGTTATTGTTGCTCCAAGATATTTGAAGTTCTCCACCTCTTCAAAAGATAAATTTTCAATTTTTATATTTCATTTCGTACAATATTCTGGTCATTAGACATAATCATATACTTTGTCTTTTCGGGATTTACTTCCAAACCTATCTCTTTACTTGCTTCCAGTAAAACTGCAGTTATTTTCTAGTAATAGTGTTATTATTTGATCAATATTGTATGTTTATTCATAATATGACATTGAGTGTAACTTTATTAAATTACATTGTGTTAATTCATATAAATATATAGTATTTAAAAATAACTGTCATAATCATTTTGTTCACAATTTAACCTTTTTATTGATTTTGTATATTTCATGATATTCTGATTGTGTAAAACTGTTTATTGTCTGTATTCCGCAGCAGCATTTCTGTGGAGTTGAAAATGTTACAAACATTTATGATGTGTAATATGGCTTTGAATAACATACAATCGTATACTTCGCTTGGTGTACAAAACATATTGATGGGATAACGGTCTATGTTACCCGTCCGATAGTAAATTTATGAGCGGAATTGCGATGTAACATTTTTCTTCGTCTTGCACAGTTAGCAGATTGTAACATAGACCGTTACTCGGCCAACATTCCAATCTTCAACAGAAGAAATTCTCTTCAAAATATGTGACTGGTTCTCAGTCCATAAATTAGTATTAAATTGTAACAAAACTAACATAATTCAATTTAAATCCTGCCCAAATTCAACCTCGAAAATTTCTAGCGCAATAATTAACAATAGATCCCTACTAGATACAACAACAACCAAATTTCTTGGCTTAAAAATCGATAATGTGTTAAACTGAAAAAATCATATTGAAGAAATTACCACCAAACTAAATTCAGCATACGATGAAAGAGTAATGGAACGCAGAAAAATTCTCTC
Source organism: Periplaneta americana (assembly GCF_040183065.1). Taxonomy (NCBI): domain Eukaryota; kingdom Metazoa; phylum Arthropoda; class Insecta; order Blattodea; family Blattidae; genus Periplaneta; species Periplaneta americana. The sequence goes on from NC_091122.1 coordinate 5,545,449, forward strand.
CGGCGGCGCCGGGATTTGAACCCGGGTTTTCAGCTCTACGTGCTGACGCTTTATCCACTAAGCCACACCGGATTCCACCCCGGCGTCGGAAGAATCGTCTCAGTTTTAAGTTCCAACTCTTTGGGTTCCCTCTAGTGGCCGCCCTCTGCACTACGTCATAGATATCTATGAACCTAGGACCGAAGTCCACACATGTGCTGAGGTGCACTCGTAATGAGTGACTAGTTGGCCGGGATCCGACGGAATAAGCGCCGTCTTAAATCACAGAGTGGTTTACGCATATCATATATATTATTTTAATGTACCGAAGTACATATGATATTTCCATGCAGATATTCTGCGTCATCATACGCTGAAAGAGTCCGGTGTGGCTTAGTGGATAAAGCGTCAGCACGTAGAGCTGAAAATTCGGGTTCAAATCCCGGCGCCGGAGAGAATTTTTCTCCGTTCCATTACTCTTTCATCGTATGATGACGCAGAATATCTGCATGGAAATATCATATGTACGGTACATTAAAATAATATATAAATTCAGCCTGTTTTGCTATTAGGTCTATGCAAAAGATAGTAAATGTCAATACCTTAAAACAATATACTTTGCATACTTCCACTCGGTAATGAGTTTTGGAATAATATTCTCGGGAAATTCCACAGATAGTAACAGTATATTTCTATTACAAAAAAAAAAGTAATTAGAATAACAGTAGGTGCCAAATCTAGGGAATCTTGTAGAACTATTTTCAATAACTACAAATAATGCCCATGGCTTGTCAGTATATCTTTTCATTAATAATCTTCCTCGTATGTAATCGTGAAAACTTTGTAACTAATTCAACAGTTCATAGCATAAATACACGTCAAAAAATGACTTTCATACTCCATCGGCAAGTCTATCGTGCTATCAAAAAGGAGTGCGTTATATGGCAGTAAAAATTTTTAATAGCCTCCCTATCGATATAAAAAATGAAACTCAAAACATAAGATTATTTAGGGCCAAATTAAAGAAGTACCTAATTTCTCACGCCTTCTATTCTGTAGGTGAATTCATGACATTCAATAACACTTCATGAAATTGATACTAAAACTTTGTGTTGTACTAGTAGACTATATTGTAAATCTCGTCTGTATATATTTGATCTAGACTGTGACTATAAATTAAGATTTTATAATAGTATTAAGTTTTTTTACTTGTTCCATATTCTAGCTGTAAGCAATGTATGAATACCATGGAATGTTAATAAATACAATACAATACAATACAATACAATACAACTGCATCAAAATACTTTCTGTTTATAGGCTACTTAGTGTTGTGAGAAAGCTAATTCAAGGTAGAACTAAAAGGAATCCGTGAACTGTATAAGTCAAAAGTGATTCTAAACTTTGTTGTCCGTAAGTAAAACGTGAACCCTTCAAGATGGCAGAGCTAGTCAGTCACAAGTAAGCACAGGAATGAAGCTTGAGACGCAATAAAGAGCTCTTCGCCGTATAACAAATTCCGGAATGAAGATGCAATATCGGAACTGAAAATATTTAATATAGCTTCAAGATCACAGGAACCAAGGATGGGACATCGGATACCATCAACTTCCTGAGGAGTTTGGAGTTATCGATCCACGGAAAGGAGAGACCTAGGTGGGTAGACAAAGTTAGGCACCGAAATAAGCTAACTAGCAAACATTCTGATGGGGGAGGGGGATAAAAAAAAGTTAAATTTCTTTCTTTCACCATGCTAATAACATCAAAAGTAGTGCTTACATAAATTTTGGCCACTCGAACGCAATTACGAGGGCCGTAAAAATACATTCGCTAGGGGTCGTTAACAGAAAGAAAACACAATTTCATTGGAAAAAATTTATTGGAACAGACATAGCAATTGTTGAGTAATTTTTCAACATATCTCCTACCGGAATTGAGACATCTGTCATATATCTATGTTATCTATGTTTTTTTTTTGTAAACGAATATCTGTACTGTCTATTGTAATTGGGGCTTTGCCCTGTTATAGGCATAAATAAATAAATAAATAAATAAATAAATAAATAAATAAAT